>NC_135888.1:20482142-20484642 GCF_964194155.1 Cetorhinus maximus
ACACACACACACAGCCCCCCATCCACACACACACACACAACCCCCCATCCACACACACACACACACAGCCCCCCATCCACACACACACACAGCCCCCCATCCACACACACACACACACACACACACACACAGCACCCCATCCACACATACACACACACAGCCCCCCATCCACACACACACACACACACACAGCCCCCCATCCACACACAGACACACATACAGCCCCCTATCCACACACACACAAACTCCCATCCATATACACACACAGAATCCCATCCACACAGACACACACACACACACACACACACACAGCCCCCTATCCACACACACACACACACACACACCCACAGCCCGCTATCCACACACACACACACACGCACACACAGCCCCCTATCCACAAACACACACACACACACACACAGCCCCCTAACCATACACACACACACACACACAGCCCCCTATCCACACACACACACACACACACACAAACAGCCCCCTATCCACACACACACACAGAGTTCCATCCACACACACACACAGACTCCCATCCACACACACACACACACACAGACAGCCCCCTATCCACACACACACACACACACACACACAGCGCCCTATCCACACACACACACACACACACACACACACACAGCGCCCTATCCCCACACACACATACATACACACACACACACACAGCCCCCTATCCACACACACACACACACAAACAGCCCCCTATCCACACACACACACAGAGCTCCATCCACACACACACACAGACTCCCATCCACACACACACACACACAGACAGCCCCCTATCCACGCACACACACACACACACACACACAGCGCCCTATCCACACACACACACACACACACACACTGCGCCCTATCCCCACACACACATACACACACACACACACACAGCCCCCTATCCACACACACACACACACACACACACACAGCTCCCTATCCACACACACACACACACACACACAGCCCCCTATCCATACACACACACACACACACACACAGCCCCCTATCCAAACACACACATACACACACAGCCCCCTATCTACACACACACACACACACACACACACAGCCCCCTATGCACACACACACACACAGCCCCCTATCCACACACAGCCCCACATCCACACACACACACACACACACAGCCCCCCATCCACACACACACACAGCCCCCCATCCACACACACACACACACACAGCCCCCCATCGACACACACACACACACACAGCCCCCCATCCACACACACACACACACACACACACAGCCCCCCATCCACACACACACACAGCCCCCCATCCACACACACACACACACACAGCCCCCCATCCACACACACACACAGCCCCCCATTCACACATACACACACACAGCCCCCCATCCACACACACACACACACACACAGCCCCCTATCCACACACCCACAAACTCCCATCCATATACACACACAGAATCCCATCCACACACACACACACACACACACACACACAGCCCCCTATACACACACACACACACACACAGCCCGCTATCCGCACACACACACACACACAGTCCCCTATCCACACACACACACACACAGCCCACTATCCACACACACACACACACACACACAGCCCCCCATCCACACACACACACACATTCCCCCATCCACATACACACAGCCCCCCATCCACACACACCCACACAGCCCTCTATCCACACACACACACAGCCCCCATCCCCACACACACACACACACACACATCCCCCATCCACACACACACACAAACAGCCCCCTATCCACACACACACACACACACACACACACAACCCCCCATCCACACACACACACACACAGCCCCCCATCCACACACACACACAGCCCCCCTTCCACACACACACACACACACACAGCACCCCATCCACACATACACACACACAGCCCCCCATCCACACACACACACACACACACACACAGCCCCCCATCCACACACACACACACACACAGCCCCCCATCCACACACACACACACAGGCCCCCATCCACACACACACAGCCCCCCATCCACACACACACACACAGCCCTCTATCCACACACACATAGCCCCCATCCCCACACACACACACACACACATCTCCCATCCACACACACACACACACACACACACACATAAACAGCCCCCTATCCACACACACACACACACAACCCCCCATCCACACACACACACACACAGCCCCCCATCCACACACACACACAGCCCCCCATCCACACACACACACACACACACACACACACAGCACCCCATCCACACATACACACACACAGCCCCCCATCCACACACACACACACACACACAGCCCCCCATCCACACACACACACACACACACACACACACAGCCCCCCATCCACACACACACACACATACAGCCCCCTATCCACACACACACAAACTCCCATCCATATACACACACAGAATCCCATCCACACAG